>NC_069138.1:15156775-15206304 GCF_026914265.1 Mya arenaria | reverse complement strand
TGTAACATTGCGGCCAATGCGTGGCATATTGTGTATGGTTTAACATTGCGACCAATGCGTTGTCGGTTGTGTATGGTGTAACATTGCGGACAATGCTGGTATGTTGTTTATTTTTTAACATTGCGGCCAATGCGTGGACGGTTGTGTATGGTGTAACATTGAGGACAATGCGTGCATGTTGTGTATGGTGTAACATTGAGGCCAATGCGTGGACGGTTGTGTATGGTGTAAGATTGCGGCCAATGCGTGGACAGTTGTGTATAGTGTAATATTGAGGCCAATGCGTGGACGGTTGTGTATGGTGTAAGATTGCGGCCAATGCCTGGACAGTTGTGTATGGTGTAACATTGAGGCCAATGCGTGGATGTTTGTGTATAGTGTAACATTGCGGCCAATGCGTGACGGTTGTGTATGGTAAGATTGCGGCCAATGCGTGGACGGTTGTGTATGGTGTAACATTGTGGCAATGCGTTGGCAGTTGTGTATGGTGTAACATTCCAGCCAATGCGTGGACGGTTGTGTATGTGTAACATTGCGGACAATGCGTGGACGGTTGTGTATGGTGTAACATTATGACCAATTCGTGGACGTTTTGTGCATGGTGTAACTTGCGGCCAATGCGTGGACGGTTGTGTATGATGTAACATTGCGGCCAATGCGTGGACGGTTGTGTATGGTGTAACATCGCGGCCAATGCGTGGACGGTTGTGTATGGTGTAACATTGAGGCCAATGCCTGGACAGTTGTGTATGGTGTAACATTGAGGCCAATGCGTGGACGGTGCTGTATGGTGTAACATTGAGGCCAATGCGTGGCATGTTGTGTATGGTGTAACATTGAGGCCAATGCGTGGACGGTTGTGTATGGTGTAATTTGATGCCGATGCGTGAACGGTTGTGTATGGTGTAACATTGAGGCTAGGCATGCTGTGTATGGTGTAATATTAAGGCCAATGCGTGGACGGTTGTGCATGGTGTAACATTGCGGCCAATGCGTGGACGGTTGTGTATGGTGTAACATTGAGGCCAATGCGTGGCATGTTGTGTATGGTGTAAGATTGCGGTCAATGCGTGGCATGTTGTGTATGGTGTAACATTGAGGCCAATGCGTGGTATGTTGTGTATGGTGTAACATTGAGGCAAATGCGTCGCATGTTGTGTATGGTATAATAATGAGGCCAATGCGTGGTATGTTGTGTATGGTGTAACATTGAGGCCAATGCATGGTCTGTTGTGTATGGTGTAACATTGAGGCCAATGCGTGGTATGTTGTGTATGGTGTAACATTGCGGCCAATGCTAGGCATACTGTGAATGGTGTAATATTGAGGCCAATGCGTGGACAGTTGTGAATGGTGTTACATTGCGGGCAATGCGTGGCATGTTTGTGTATGGTGTAAGATTGCGGCCAATGCGTGGCATGTTGTGTATGATGTAACATTGAGGCCAATGCGTGGTATGTTGTGTATGGTGAAACATGAGGCCAATGCGTCGCATGTTGTGTATGGTGTAATAATGAGGCCAATGCGTGGTATGTTGTGTATGGTGTAACATTGAGGCTAATGCATGGTCTGTTGTGTATGGTGTAACATTGAGGCCAATGCGTGGTATGTTGTGTATGGTGTAAGATTGCGGCCAATGCGTGGCATGTTGTGTATGGTGTACTATTGAGGCCAATGCGTGGACGGTTGTGTATGGTGTAATATTGATGCCAATGCGTGGACGGTTGTGTATGGTGTTACATTGAGGCCAATGCGTGGTATGTTGTGTATGGTGTAACATTGAGGCCAATGCGTGGTATGTTGTGTATGGTGAAAGATTGCGGCCAATGCGTGGACGGTTGTGTATGGTGTAACATTGAGGCCAATGCGTGCATGTTGTGTATGGTGTTTCATTGAGGCTAATGCATAATCGGTTGTGTATGGTGTAACATTGAGGCAATGCGTGTATGTTGTGTATGGTGTAACATTGAGGCCAATGCGTGGTATGTTGTGTATGGTGTAACATTGAGGCTAGGCATGCTGTGTATGGGTGTAATATTCAGGCCAATGCGTGGACAGTTGTGTATGGTATAATATTTCAGCCAATGTGTGGACGGTTGTGTATGGTGTAATATTGATGCCAATGCGTGGACGTTGTGTATGGTGTAACATTGAGGCCAATGCGTGGACGGATGTGTATGGTATAAGATTGCTGCAAAGCGTGGACCGTTTTTGTATGGTGTAACATTGAGGCCAATGCGTGGACGGTTGTGTATGGTGTAACATTGAGGCCAATGCGTGGTATGTTGTGTATGGTGTAAGATTGCAGCCAATGCTTGGACGGTTGTGTATGTGTAACATTGAGGCCAATGCGTGGCATGTAGTGTATGGGTGTTCCATTGAGGCCAATGCATGGACGGTTGTGTATGGTGTAACATTGAGGCCAATGCGTGGCATGTTGTGTATGGTGTAACATTGAGACCAATGCGTGGACGGTTGTGTATGGTGTAAGATTGCGGCCAATGCGTGGACAGTTGTGTATAGTGTAATATTGAGGCCAATGCGTGGACGGTTGTGTATGGTGTAAGATTGCGGCCAATGCCTGGACAGTTGTGCATGGTGTAACATTGAGGCCAATGCGTGGATGTTTGTGTATAGTGTAACATTGCGGCCAATGCGTGGACGGTTGTGTATTGTGTAAGATTGCGGCCAATGCGTGGACGGTTGTGTATGGTGTAACATTGTGGCCAATGCGTTGGCGGTTGTGTATGGTGTAACATTCCAGCCAATGCGTGGACGGTTGTGTATGGTGTAACATTGCGGACAATGCGTGGACGGTTGTGTATGGTGTAACATTACGGCCAATTCGTGGACGGTTGTGCATGGTGTAACATTGCGGCCAATGCGTGGACGGTTGTGTATGATGTAACATTGCGGCCAATGCGTGGACGGTTGTGTATGGTGTAACATCGCGGCCAATGCGTAGACGGTTGTGTATGGTGTAACATTGAGGCCAATGCCTGGACAGTTGTGTATGGTGTAACATTGAGGCCAATGCGTGGCATGTTGTGTATGGTGTAAGATTGCGGTCAATGCGTGGCATGTTGTGTATGGTGTAACATTGAGGCCAATGCGTGGTATGTTGTGTATGGTGTAACATTGAGGCAAATGCGTCGCATGTTGTGTATGGTATAATAATGAGGCCAATGCGTGGTATGTTGTGTATGGTGTAACATTGAGGCCAATGCATGGTCTGTTGTGTATGGTGTAACATTGAGGCCAATGCGTGGTATGTTGTGTATGGTGTAACATTGCGGCCAATGCTAGGCATACTGTGAATGGTGTAATATTGAGGCCAATGCGTGGACGGTTGTGAATGGTGTTACATTGCGGGCAATGCGTGGCATGTTGTGTATGGTGTAAGATTGCGGCCAATGCGTGGCATGTTGTGTATGATGTAACATTGAGGCCAATGCGTGGTATGTTGTGTATGGTGAAACATTGAGGCCAATGCGTCGCATGTTGTGTATGGTGTAATAATGAGGCCAATGCGTGGTATGTTGTGTATGGTGTAACATTGAGGCTAATGCATGGTCTGTTGTGTATGGTGTAACATTGAGGCCAATGCGTGGTATGTTGTGTATGGTGTAAGATTGCGGCCAATGCGTGGCATGTTGTGTATGGTGTACTATTGAGGCCAATGCGTGGACGGTTGTGTATGGTGTAATATTGATGCCAATGCGTGGACGGTTGTGTATGGTGTTACATTGAGGCCAATGCGTGGTATGTTGTGTATGGTGTAACATTGAGGCCAATGCGTGGTATGTTGTGTATGGTGAAAGATTGCGGCCAATGCGTGGACGGTTGTGTATGGTGTAACATTGAGGCCAATGCGTGGCATGTTGTGTATGGTGTTTCATTGAGGCTAATGCATAATCGGTTGTGTATGGTGTAACATTGAGGCCAATGCGTGGTATGTTGTGTATGGTGTAACATTGAGGCCAATGCGTGGTATGTTGTGTATGGTGTAACATTGAGGCTAGGCATGCTGTGTATGGTGTAATATTCAGGCCAATGCGTGGACAGTTGTGTATGGTATAATATTTCAGCCAATGTGTGGACGGTTGTGTATGGTGTAATATTGATGCCAATGCGTGGACGGTTGTGTATGGTGTAACATTGAGGCCAATGCGTGGACGGATGTGTATGGTATAAGATTGCGGCCAAAGCGTGGACCGTTTTGTATGGTGTAACATTGAGGCCAATGCGTGGACGGTTGTGTATGGTGTAACATTGAGGCCAATGCGTGGTATGTTGTGTATGGTGTAAGATTGCAGCCAATGCTTGGACGGTTGTGTATGGTGTAACATTGAGGCCAATGCGTGGCATGTAGTGTATGGTGTTCCATTGAGGCCAATGCATGGACGGTTGTGTATGGTGTAACATTGAGGCCAATGCGTGGTATGTTGTGTATGGTGTAACATTGAGGCGTATGCGTCGCTTGTTGTGTATGGTGTAATAATGAGGCCAATGCGTGGTATGCTGTGTATGGTGTAACATTGAGGCCAATGCATGGTCTGTTGTGTATGGTGTAACATTGAGGCCAATGCGTGGTATGTTGTGTATGGTGTAACATTGAGGCCAATACGTGGTGTGTTGTGTATGGTGTAACATTGCTGCCAATGCGTGACATGTTGTGTATGGTGTAATATTGAGGCCAATGCGTGGACGGTTGTGTATGGTATAATATTTCAGGCAATGTGTGGACGGTTGTGTATGGTGTAATATTGATGCCAATGCGTGGTATGTTGTGTATTGTGTAAAATTGCAGCCAATGCTTGGACGGTTGTGTATGGTGTAACATTGAGGCCAATGCGTGGCATGTAGTGTATGGTGTTCGATTGAGGCCAATGCGTGGTATGTTGTGTATGGTGTAACATTGCGGCCAATGCGAGGACGGTTGTGTATAGTGTAAGATTGCGGTCAATACGTGGACGGTTGTGTATGGTGTAAGATTGCGGCAAATGCGTGTACAGTTGTGTATGGTGTAACATTGCGGCCAATGCGTGGACTGTTGTGTATGGTGTAACATTGCGGCCAATGCCTGGCATGTTGTGTATGGTGTAACATTGCGGCCAATGCGAGGACGGTTGTGTATAGTGTAAGATTGCGGTCAATACGTGGACGGTTGTGTATGGTGTAAGATTGCGGCAAATGCGTGTACAGTTGTGTATGGTGTAACATTGCGGCCAATGCGTGGACTGTTGTGTATGGTGTAACATTGCGGCCAATGCCTGGCATGTTGTGTATGGTGTAACATTGCGGCCAATGCGTGGCATATTGTGTATGGTTTAACATTGCGACCAATGCGTTGTCGGTTGTGTATGGTGTAACATTGCGGACAATGCCTGGTATGTTGTTTATTTTTTAACATTGCGGCCAATGCGTGGACGGTTGTGTATGGTGTAACATTGAGGACAATGCGTGGCATGTTGTGTATGGTGTAACATTGAGGCCAATGCGTGGACGGTTGTGTATGGTGTAAGATTGCGGCCAATGCGTGGACAGTTGTGTATAGTGTAATATTGAGGCCAATGCGTGGACGGTTGTGTATGGTGTAAGATTGCGGCCAATGCCTGGACAGTTGTGTATGGTGTAACATTGAGGCCAATGCGTGGATGTTTGTGTATAGTGTAACATTGCGGCCAATGCGTGGACGGTTGTGTATGGTGTAAGATTGCGGCCAATGCGTGGACGGTTGTGTATGGTGTAACATTGTGGCCAATGCGTTGGCAGTTGTGTATGGTGTAACATTCCAGCCAATGCGTGGACGGTTGTGTATGGTGTAACATTGCGGACAATGCGTGGACGGTTGTGTATGGTGTAACATTACGACCAATTCGTGGACGTTTGTGCATGGTGTAACTTTGCGGCCAATGCGTGGACGGTTGTGTATGATGTAACATTGCGGCCAATGCGTGGACGGTTGTGTATGGTGTAACATCGCGGCCAATGCGTGGACGGTTGTGTATGGTGTAACATTGAGGCCAATGCCTGGACAGTTGTGTATGGTGTAACATTGAGGCCAATGCGTGGACGGTGCTGTATGGTGTAACATTGAGGCCAATGCGAGGCATGTTGTGTATGGTGTAACATTGAGGCCAATGCGTGGACGGTTGTGTATGGTGTAATATTGATGCCGATGCGTGAACGGTTGTGTATGGTGTAACATTGAGGCTAGGCATGCTGTGTATGGTGTAATATTAAGGCCAATGCGTGGACGGTTGTGCATGGTGTAACATTGCGGCCAATGCGTGGACGGTTGTGTATGGTGTAACATTGCGGCCAATGCGTGGACGGTTGTGCATGGTGTAACATAGCGGCCAATGCGTGGACTGTTGTGCATGGTGTAACATTGAGGCCAATGCGTGGACGGTGCTGTATGGTGTAACATTGAGGCCAATGCGTGGTATGTAGTGCATGGTGTAACATTGAGGCCAATGCGTGGTATGTTGTGTATGGTGTAACATTGAGGCCAATGGATGGTCTGTTGTGTATGGTGTAACATTGAGGCTAGGCATGCTGTGTATGGTGTAATATTGAGGCCAATGCGTGGACGGTTGTGCATGGTGTAACATTGCGGCCAATGCGTGGACGGTTGTGTATGGTGTAACATTGCGGCCAATGCGTGGACAGTTGTGCATGGTGTAACATAGCGGCCAATGCGTGGACTGTTGTGCATGGTGTAACATTGCGGCCAATGCGTGGACGGTTGTGTATGCTGTAACATTGCAGCCAATGCCTGGAATGTTGTGTATGGTGTAACATGGTGGCCAATGCCTTGCATGTTGTGTATGGTGTAAGATTGCGGCCAATGCGTGGACGGTTCTGTATGGTGTAACATTGAGGCCAATTCGTACACTGTTGTGTATGGTGTAACATTGCAGCCAATGCCTGGCATGTTGTGTATGGTGTAACATTGCGGCCAATGCATGGAATGTTGTGTGTGGTGTATCATTGCGACCAATGCGTGGACGGTTGTGTATGGTGTAACATTGCGGCCAATGCATGGCATGTTGTGCATGGTGTAACATTGCGACCAATGCATGGCATGTTGTGTATGGTGTAACATTGAGGCCAATGCGTACACTGTTGTGTATGGTGTAACATTGCAGCCAATGCCTGGCATGTTGTGTATGGTGTAACATTGCGGCCAATGCATGGAATGTTGTGTGTGGTGTATCATTGCGGCCAATGCGTGGACGGTTGTGTATGGTGTAAAATTGCGGCCAATGCATGGCATGTTGTAGCATTGCGGCCAATGCATGGTATGTTGTGCATGGTGTAACATTGCAGCCAATGCGTGGACGGTTGTGTATGGTGTGACATTGAGGCCAATACGTAGACGGTTGTGTATGGTGTAACATTACGGCCAATGCATGGCATGTTGTGTATGGTGTAACTTTGCGGCCAATGCGTAGACGGTTGTGTATGGCGTAATATTGCGGCCAATTCGTGGACGGTTGTGCATGGTGTAAAATTGCGGCCAATGCGTGGTCTGTTGTGTATGGTGTAAGATTGCGGTCAATGCGTGGGCGGTTGTGTATGGTGTAAGATTGCGGCCAATGCGTGGACGGTTGTGTATGGTGTAACATTGCGGCCAATGCGTGGACTGTTGTGTATGGTGTAACATTGAAGCCACAACGTGGCATGTTGTGTATGGTGTAATATTGAGGCCAATGCGTGTTATGTTTTGTATTGTGTAACATTGAGGACAATGCATGGCATGTTGTGTATGGTGTAACATTGAGGCCAATGCAGGGACGGTTGTGTATGGTATAATATTGCGGCCAATGCGTGGACGGTTGTGCATGGTGTAACATTGAGGCCAATGCGTGGTATGTTGTGTATGGTGTAACATTGAGGCCAATGCGTGGACGGTTGTGTATGGTGTAAGATTGCGGCCAATGCGTGGACGGTTGTGTATGGTGTAACATTGAGGCCAATGCGTGGTATGTTTTGTATGGTGTAACATTGAGGCCAATGCGTGGGCGGTTGTGTATGGTGTAACATTGCGGCCAATGCGTGGACGGTTGTGTATGGTGTTACATTGCGGCCAATGCGTGGTATGTTGTGCATGGTGTAACATTGCGGCCAATGCGTGGATGGTTGTGGATGGTGTAACATTGAGGCCAATGCGTGCACGGTTGAGTATGGTGTAATATTGCGGCTAATGCGTGGTATGTTGTGTATGGTGTAACATTGCGGCCAATCATGGTATGTTGTGTATGGTGTAACATTGAGGCCAATGCGTAGTATGTAGTGTATGGTGTTACATTGCGGCCAATGCGTGGTAAATTGTGTATGGTGCAACATTGCAGCCAATGCGTGGACGGTTGTATATGGTGTAAGATTAAGGCCATTACGTGGACGGTTGTGTATGGCGTAATATTTCGGCCAATGCGTGAACGGTTGTGTATGGTGTAACATTGCGGCCAATGCTTGGACGGTTGTATATGGTGTAAGATTGCGGCCAATGTATTGACTGTTGTGTATGGTGTAACATTGAGGCCAATGCGTGACGGTTGTGCATGGTGTAACATTGCGGCCAATGCATGGCATGTTGTGTATGGTGTAAGATTGCGGCCAATGCGTGGACGGTTGTGTATGGTGTAAGATTGCGGCCAATGCATGGCATGTTGTGCATGGTGTAACATTGCGGCCAATGCATGGCATGTTGTGCATGGGGTAATATTGCGGCCAATGCGTGGACGGTTGTGTATGGTGTAACATTGAGGCCAATACGTGGACGGTTGTGTATGGTGTTACATTACGGCCAATGCATGGCATGTTGTGTATGGTGTAACATAGCGGCCAATGCGTACACGGTTGTGTATGGCGTAATATTGCGACCAATTCGTGGACGGTTGTGCATGGTGTAACATTGCGGCCAATGCGTGGACGGTTGTGTATGGTGTAAGATTGCGGTCAATGCGTGGGCGGTTGTGTATGGTGTAAGATTTCAGCCAATGCGTGGACGGTTGTGTATGGTGTAACATTGCGGCCAATGCCTGGCATGTTGTTTATGGTGTAACATTGCGGCCAATGCGTGGACTGTTGTGTATGGTGTAAGATTGCAGCCAATTTATGGCATGTTGTGTATGGTGTAACATTGCGACCAAAGCGTTGACGGTTGTGTATAGAGTAACATTGCGGCCAATGCGTGGACGGTTGTGTATGGTGTAACATTACGGCCAATGCATGGCATGTTGTGTATGGTGTAACATTGCGGCTAATGCGTGGACGGTTGTGTATGGCGTAATATTGCGGCCAATGCGTGGACGGTTGTGCATGGTGTAACATTGAGGCCAATGCGTGGTATGTTGTGTATGGTGTAACATTGCGGCCAATGCGTGGACGGTTTTATATGGTGTAAGATTGCGGCCAATGCGTGGACGGTTGTGTATGGTGTAACATTGCGGCCAATGCCTGGCATGTTGTGTATGGTGTAACATTGCGGCCAATGCGTGGTCTGTTGTGTATGGTGTAACATTGCGGCCAATGCGTGGCATGTTGTTTATGGTGTAACATTGCGACCAATGCGTTGACGGTTGTGTATGGTGTAACATTGCGGCCAATGCCTTGCATGATTTGTATGGTGTAACATTGCGGCCAATGCGTGGATGGTTGTGTATGGTGTAACATTGAGGCCAATGCGTGGCATGTTGTGTATGGTGTAACATTGAGGCCAATGCGTGGACGGTTGTGTATGGTGTAAGATTGCGGCCAATGCGTGGACGGTTGTGTATGGTGTAACATTGAGGCCAATGCGTGGACGGTTGTGTATGGTGTAACATTGCGGCCAATGCGTGGACGGTTGTGTATGGTGTAATATTGCGGCCAATGCGTGGACGGTTATGTATTGTGTTACATTGCGGGCAATGCGTGGCATGTTGTGTATGGTGTAACATTGCGGCCAATGCGTGGCATGTTGTGTATGGTGTAACATTGAGGCCAATGCGTGGGCGGTTGTTTATGGTGTAACATTCCGGCCAATGTGCGGCATGTTGTGTATGGTGTAACATTGCGGCCAATGTGTGGCATACTGTGTATGGTGTAACATTGCGGCCAATGCGTGGACGGTTGTGTATGGTGTAACATTGAGGCCAATGTGTGGACGGTTGTGTATGGTGTAACGTTGCGGCCAATGCGTGGCATGTTGTGTATGGTTTAACATTGCGGCCAATGCATGGCATGTTGTGCATGGTGTAACATTGCGGCCAATGCGTGGACGGTTGTGTATGGTGTAACATTGAGGCCAATGCGTGGCATGTTGTGTATGGTGTAACATTGCGGCCAATGCATGGTATGTTGTGTATGGTGTAACATTGAGGCCAATGTGTGGCATGTTGTTTATGGTGTAACATTGCAGCCAATGCGTGGACGGTTGTGTATGGTGTAACATTGCGGCCAATGCGTGGACGGTTGTGTATGGTGTAACATTGAGGCCAATTCGTGGACGGTTATTAAAAGTTACATTGCGGTCAATGCGTGGGCGGTTGTGTATGGTGTAACATTGCGGCCAATGCGTGGACGGTTGTGTATGGTGTAACATTGAGGCCAATGCGTGGTATGTTGTGTATGGTGTAACATTGCGGCCAATGCGTGGACGGTTGTGTATGGTGTAAGATTGCGGTCAATGCGTGGACGGTTGTGTGGTGTAACATTGAGGCCAATGCGTGGCATGTTGTGTATTGTGTAACATTGAGGCCAATGCGTGGACGGTTGTATATGGTGTAACAGTGAGGCCAATGCGTGGTATGTTGTGTATTGTATAACATTTCGGCAAATGCGTTGGCGGTTGTGTATGGTGTAACATTTCAGCCAATGCATGGACGGTTGTTTATGGTGTAACATTGAGGCCAATGCGTGGTATGTTGTGCATGGTGTAACATTGCGGCCAATGCGTGGACGGTTGTGTATGGTGTAACATTGCGGCCAATGCGTGGACGGTTGTGTATGGTGTAACATTGAGGCCAATGCGTGGCATGTTGTGTATTGTGTAACATTGAGGCCAATGCGTGGGCGGTTGTGTATGTTGTAACATTGTGGCCAATGTGAGGACAGTTGTATATGGTGTAACATTGAGCAAAATGCGTGGCATTTTGTGTATGGTGTAACATTGAGGCAAATGCCTGGACGGTTGTGCATGGTGTAACATAGCGGCCAATGCGTGGCATGTTGTGTATCGTGTAACATTGAGGCCAATGCGTGGACGGTTGTGTATGGTGTAACATTGAGGCCAATGCGTGGCATGTTGTGTATGGTGTAACATTGAGGCCAATGCGTGGGCGGTTGTGTATGGTGTAACATTGAGGCCAATGCGTGGACGGTTGTGTATGGTGTAACATTGCGGCCGATGCATGGCATGTTTTGCATGGTGTAACATTGCGGCCAATGCGTTGACGGTTGTGTATGGTGTAACATTGCGGCCAATGCGTGGCATGTTGTGTATGGTGTAACATTGCGGCCAATGCCTGGACGGTTTTGCATGGTGTGACATTGCGGCCAATGCGTGGACGGTTGTGCATGGTGTAACATTGTGGCCAATGCGTGGACGGTTGTGTATGGTGTAACATTGCGGCCAATGCGTGGCATGTTGTGTATGGTGTAACATTTCAGCCAATGCGTGGTATGTTGTGTATGGTGTAACATTGAGGCCAATACGTGGGCGATTGTGTATGGTGTAACATTGCGGCCAATGCGTGGACGGTTGTGTATGGTGTAACATTGAGGCCAATGCCTGGCATGTTGTGTATGGTGTAACATTGCGGCCAATGCGTGGTATGTTGTGTATGGTGTAACATTGAGGCCAATGCGTGGACGGTTGTGTATGGTGTAACATTGCGGCCAATGCGTGGACGGTTGTGTATGGTGTAACATTGCGGCCAATGCGTGGACGGTTGTGTATGGTGTAACATTGCGGCCAATGCGTGGACGGTTGTGTATGGTGTAACATTGCGGCCAATGCGTGGTATGTTGTGTATGGTGTAACATTTCGGCCAATGCGTGGACGGTTGTGTATGGTGTAACATTGCGGCCATTGCGTGGACGGTTGTGTGGTGTAACATTGTGGCCAATGCGTGGCATGTTGTGTATGGTGTAACATTGAGGCCAATGCGTGGCATGTTGTGTATGGTGTAACATTGAGGCCAATGCGTTGACGGTTGTGTATGGTGTAACATTGCGGCCAATGCGTGGCATGTTGTGTATGGTGTAACATTTCGGCCAATGCGTGGTATGTTGTGTATGGTGTAACATTGAGGCCAATACGTGGGCGGTTGTGTATGGTGTAACATTGCGGCCAATGCGTGGACGGTTGTGTATGGTGTAACAGTGAGGCCAATGCCTGGCATGTTCTGTATGATGTAACATTGCGGCCAATGCACGGTATGTTGTGTATGGTGTAACATTGAGGCCAATGCGTGGACGGTTGTGTATGATGTAACATTGCGGCCAATGCGTGGACGGTTGTGTATGGTGTAGCATTGCGGCCAATGCGTGGACGGTTGTGTATGGTGTAACATTGCGGCCAATGCATGGACGGTTGTGTATGGTGTAACATTGCGGCCAATGCGTGGTATGTTGTGTATGGTGTAACATTTCGGCCAATGTGTGGACGGTTGTGTATGGTGTAACATTGCGGCCAATGCGTGGACGGTTGTGTGGTGTAACATTGAGGCCAATGCGTGGCATGTTGTGTATGGTGTAACATTGCGGCCAATGCATGCCATGTTGTGTATGGTGTAACATTGCGGCCAATGCGTGGACGGTTGTGTATGGTGTAACATTGCGGCCAATTTATGGCATGTTGTGTATGATGTAACATTGTGTCCATGTTATGGCATATTGTGTATGGTGTAACATTACGGCCTATTTTTGGCATGTTATGTATGGTGTAACATTACGCCTTATGTATGGCATGTTGTGTATGGAGTAACATTGCGGCAAGTGCATGGCATGATGTTTATGGTGTAACATTACGCCTTATGTATGACATGTTGTGTATGGTGTAACATTGCGGCCAATACATGGAATGTTGTTTATGGTGTAACATTACGACCAATGCATCGAATGTTTGGCGAAGTATTTCGGCCAATGCATGGAAGTCTGTGTAAGGGGCAATATTACGCCCAATGTATGAAATGTTGTGAATTGGTTAACATTGCTGCAATGTAGCGGCTGCATTAAAGGATTGAATACTATATATTGTGACATGAGATTGGCCACATTCCAATTAAAAGATTTAATATTTAACAAAAAATGTCATTTAAATATGATTTCCTTTTTTTAATTTTCTTATTTTACTGTAAGAACATGTGCGTAAATAAAATTCCTATTGGACTGAGGACTGAAAGGAATAGCGGTATAAGATCCTATTAACCGTAGTGTGCGTGCCTTGTGTGTTTATTTTCTTAGACCATTTTGGCGGATAATTGTGAAAAATGAGCAAACGTTTTAAGTGTCTCTCGTCCTCGCCAAATGTTGAATCCTTTCGCATGATTGTCACATTCAATGAAATCTATGAGTATATTTCCGGGAAGCAATATACGCCTTAATGGACACAAAATCATTCCTACAACACAACATACTTAATGGTATTTCTTTCAACACATTAATTGCTCAAGAAATGCGTCATTAAGGCGAATGTTAACCATGATTTACTTGTGTGTGGACCTCGTTAATATTATCCGATTGGAAAGAAGGTGGAAGCCCTGAGGACATCTTACTGACTCGGAATGGCAATTGTTTTTTTTCTTCATTTTTTATCTTTTTTAAGAAACAAAGTCAAAACAAATTATGAAATATGACTGATGAGACCAGTTTGTAACACGCTTCATCAATTACGTTAGCTCACATGACGCAAACTACACTAGGTTAAGTTTTGTCATTGTTTGTCGTCGGAAATAACTGTGTCAAACCGCTACGCCAACTTCAATCAAATGTCAGGGGAAGTGTTCTTTGGAGATCGTCTTTCAAAGTTATTGCGTTAAGGGTTGAGGTTTTCATTTTGAAAGACGAACTGTCGAAGTCAATGTGTTGTTATACAGAGAAACAAAAAAGGTTTATGTCGATTCGCTAAAGAGAACGAAAGTATGAATATTACAGTCTTGTAACATTTATGAAATGCTCACTGTTTATACCTGAAATCATTGATGGATCTTTTAAAAATAAATATTTTGAGAATTTAAACTTGCAGGAATTGTGTAAATTTGCTGAATTTTATTTCTTTTGGAATTTGGATGATTTTGTTCACCTATTCTTTTAAACTGAATGGAAAACAGATCATTCATTGTAATTCAAAAAAGATCTTTTCTGAGTCTTAGTCTAGACTCGGACTTGAGACTGTTTGTAATCTTAGTCTAGACTCGGACTTGAGACTGTTTGTAATCATAGTCTAGACTCGGACTTGAGACTGTTTGCAATCATAGTCTAGACTCGGACTTGAGACTGTTTGCAATCACAGTCTAGACTCGGACTTGAGACTGTTTGCAATCACAGTCTAGACTCGGACTTGAGACTGTTTGTAATCACAGTCAAGACTCGGACTTGAGACTGTTTGTAATCACAGTCTAGACTCGGACTTGAGACTGTTTGTAATTACAGTCTAGACTCGGACTTGAGACTGTTTGTAATCACAGTCTAGACTCGGACTTGAGACTGTTTGTAATCATAGCCCCAGGTCTGGTGACATAAAGCTAGGGGACTCCGGTGAGTGATAAACGGCACTCACTCCTTCCTGTTCCGTGATAAGACTATGTTTTCTAAACGTTCGATTCGCGCTGTTTTGAGTCGTTCAAATTATCAATCACGTTGCATTTATACCTATGACGTGGGCCGTTTATACTGCCAAAACTAGAATATCAAAGTGCGAGCCATAACGTTACTCTGGTGAATGCAGATGTTACATGTATTGATATATAAGATTCGGTACATTATCTGTACTGCATACCTGCTTGGTGACCTAGATCCGTTCAAATAAAGTATGTTTTCCTATATGATATTTAAGCATGTATTTTTCAAGATTTATTTGGAAAATTCTAAAATTTTCTATTGATTCCATTTACAGAAGTGTTTGAATAAACAAGATATACGCCTTAATTGACACAAAATATAAAATTTGAGAGAAATTCATGAGGATTTTTGTAGTATGATTTGGAACATTTTTATTTGGTATATTTGCCTTAGGGCAAACTTCTGTGATCTTCGCAATTTTTCGGAATGGATCAATCGTGGGTCTCCGATTTAGGTCGAGTTCGAGGTATGTTGGTTCGAATATCATACTTACCATTATAGACGGCCGTCTGGTGTTCCAAAACCTTGAATCCTGCAATAAGGGCGGTCTTCACACCGCCATCATACCCGGAACCTTATGGTTATATTAGTCCATGTTGCATATTCGCTTGAATTTTTTTGCACATTTATTGTTAAGTGATGTTTTCCATAGATCCTCTTGTATGAAGATAAATTAGTGCATATGTCTGAATGCCTACTTTATATAAAGATACTATTAGTATAGTACAATATAATTATTTAATTTATTAATGAAATAAAGTATTTTTGTGTAGTTTGTTATTAAGTTAAACAAACTCTGTTATTTCGTTCCAAACAGTTTACACAATATGCACAGATATGAAATAACAACTTCAAATGTTTCCCTTCATCAATGATATCACCCGATATATAATAATAATAATAATAATAATAATAATAATAATAATAATAATAATAATAATAATAATAATAATAACTTTATTTAAAGAAGGTAACACATTAAGACATAGGCATCATATTATGAAAAACATAACACACGTCTTATTTACAATGCGGCCTTCTGAAAGAACACGCACGCACGCACGCACGCACGCACACACACTAAATAAGATGTGATGCAAATAATACTCAAACCACGAATGAGAAAACACATTTTGAACAGTACCGCAAAAATACGTATTGTTAAAAAGCATTATTACATTTTTTCATCATGGCCTATAACTAAAATTAATGATCGTTTTGACATGTAAAATGCTTAGAATGGGATTTCAGAAAGGTACGTATTAAAATGTAATACGAAAACATAAAGAAACATGAATATAATACTATAAGTATCTTTCATGTGTTTCCGGTACGGATAGAAAAATCCGACCCGAGGGCACGTGCGTAAGCCGGTAACGAGGCTTGCCGAGTTACTGGTCACGCAACGTGCCCAAGGGTCGGATTTTTCCATCCGTACTGGAAACACATGATTGATATTTTTTCTTGCATATCTAAATTTACCAAATTGAGGAAAAAATGACGTTGAAAACGAACTTTTGTACAATTACACCAAAAAGCGCGTGCGACGTTGTTTACTGACGTCATAGAGCGCAGTAATTTTGAATAACTAAAAATAGCGTTTTAAACGATAATTTATTTTCAATTTTAATTAAAAGTCTTGCAAACATATATATTTGATTGTGCTGTATTCAAATGGCATAATATATTTTTCATAAACCATACAATAAATAAAATAAGAAGTGGCGCGTTGTTGCGCGTGACTCATTTTACATGGGGTATGTAAGATGGGGTTTTCCAGCACTGGTCACATGACCGGAAACACACGTCCGGTATGCAAGAAATTCATTAAACACATCAATGCTTAATAATACATCAATTTGTACCTAAATGGTAACAAGAAAACTCATCAAAATTGTTTAATTGAGTCAGTAGGACAGTCACACATTTATTTAACACCTTACTCAACATATACATACGTATAAACTATACCTGTGGTATGCATGGAATTATGCATACAATTTTTACAACGGATTTTGCGATTGTTGATGTAAATAGAACTTCTTGCAGCGGGTTTTAAATGTCTTTTCCGTGTTAGACTTACGTATTTCTTCTGGTAAAAAATTCTAAACTTTCCAACTGTAGCATGCAAACGAGTGTTTCTTGTATTGTGTTTTATGTCGAAAGTGAGCAATGTCTTGTCGCGTGGAAGATCGTAATCCATATCTTGTGTTGCTAGATATCTTAATAATGTCTCTTATGTAACTCGGTGTAAGATTATTAATATATTTAGATACCATAACAGCCGTTTGATATCTGCAACGGTATTCCAACTGAAGCCATTCTATTTTTTTAAATCATTCATGCGATGGCGTTTTAATAGGCTTAAAGAGAATATTTTTTGCAGCTCTTATTGAAGCATGGTGATTCGTCTCATATGCGTATGCTTACTTTCCCCCAAAACGCTACAACAATACTCAAACATAAGAAGTGTATACGATTTATAAAACAATTATCTCATTTGATCCGTTAAAAATAATTGAGTCTTTTTAAAAGGGCTATCTTTGCAGTTACTTTCTTGCAGACAAATTCAACTTGCAGATTCCACGACAATGATGAATCAATAATAATTCCAAGCAATTTCTTCGAAGTTACATTTTCAATTAGTACTTTGTCTACGAATAAATTGAGTGCACATGCATTTCTTAACTTTGCATTGGACCCCAGCAACATGCAATTAGTTTTTTGTGGATGTATTGCCATGTTGTTTACTTTGCACCAATCCGATACCATATCTAAATTTATTTGCAACGTACGTTCAATTTCCTGCGTATTTGAACTTTTTGCATATAATGTAGTATCATCAGCATATAAGTCAATCAAGAATTTTTCAATTTCAAAGGTTATGTCATTAATATATATAAGAAAAAGAATAGGACCAAGAATGGATCCTTGAGTAACTCCAGACCTTATACATCTTCGTGAAGATTGGGAATCCCCAAACTTTACAATTTGGTGTCTATCTTTCAAATATGAAGTTATCAGTTGGACGGAGTTATCACTGAAATTGTATAATTTCAATTTATGTAAAAGTATTTGGTGATCTACTAGATCGAACGCCTTTCGTAAATCAAGAAAGAGAGCACCTACATAGTTTCCATTGTCAATTCCATCAATCCAATCATCAATTATTCTTATCAACGCTGTATGACAAGAATGTTCTTTTCTCGAAACCCAGATTGAAATTCATGTATGACATTCGTATTTTTTAAAAATGTTTTGATTTGATCTGCCAAGTGCCGTTCAAACACCTTTGACAGTGTTGGAAGGATAGAAATTGGTCTATAATTATTTGGATCATTGCGATCAGAAGATTTATATATAGGCGAAACCTTAGCCTATTTAAATGAGTCTGGGAAAAATCCTAGCCGTATGCTATTATTTATAATGGACGTTAGAGGTATAACAATACAATCACCACATTGTTTTAGGATATTAGGCCCTATTCCATCTAATCCTGTAGCTTTCGCCGTATTAAGTTTATCAATATACATTTTTACCTCTAATGGGGTGATGTAAGATATATCAAAGTACTGACCCTTTAACAAACTATTTAATTTAGTACCAAGTTTTGAAAAATGTGTTCATCGAACATTGATTTATTGATACAATCGGATGTGTCAGTAAAATGCTTATTGAACACATCTAATATTTGTGCATCGCCAACAACATTTATTCCGTTTGTATGAAGGTATTGTGGTAATATTATACTATTATTGTTAATAGTGTCATTATGATTATTCAACTCTCTGAGGTTCTTCCATAACACCCTAGAATCTTTACAGTTTTTAGAGAGCTGTATTTCAGAAACGCGACTAGTCGCCTGACACGACATATTGAACATGAATATATTAATACACACCACCTGCGTAGCAACAGAACTACTTACGTGAATGTGGGGCGTCAAGTACCTGCTTATGTGTATTTAACGCGTTATTGCCTTTTTTATGACAAACATTGCGTGTTACTCTTAGTATAGTTGTACCGTTGCAATTTGGTGAGTTTTATTGAACAAAATAATGAAAAATAATGAAAGTATAGCATTTACATACGAAGTAATTTTACCCTACATCCAATAGTAAGCTACACCACATGTTTGCACCCCGTGTGACGTCAAACATATCCCGGCATTCAAGACTGACCCGGCAAACCCCGGCAAAGAACTTATTTTATGAATGGAAGCTATTAAGAAATAAATCATACGCGGTTAAAGAGTTCATGTCATGTAATATTTTGTGAAATAGCTTTTATGTTTCAAATGATTTTTTTTCAGCAGCAATCGAACTAGTGTATTTGTTTGAGTAAATTATTTGGATTATACCTATCACAGTGTGTCAACGTTATGCCTATTGTTATTTTGGACTATAGGGTGTAGTTTTTAAAGTCATACACAATATGGCGGCGATTATGCGGAAATGAAATTGAATGTTACTTCGAACACGTTCTTCTACAAAATAACCGACCTGTATTTAGTGTTATTGCTTTAACATCAATCGAAGCAAAAATGGCATCAATGTATGCGTCTAAAAATGTTAAATTTAGATGGAGACAATCCAGAAATGAGCTGCCATGAAGTGATCGATTTCGGACACGAAGGTACATGTACATTAGTCTGAAATAATAGACGTGTTATACGGGATTCTTCCAATCCCTAACGTCTAAACGGTTTTGTGCAAAAAGCGGGGGTGTTTGAAAAATATTAAAATTGTATTAAGTGAAGTATTTTATGGTTGAAATGGATAATAAAGTAAAGATTTATATTCATATTTTACCATGGAAGTGCAAAGCTATATTGCAAAAAAAACAAGCATTTAATGCATTAAAACACATTATTTACCTTTTCATTAAAAGGAAAGTTGACTGACACAGACAACAATTATGCCAAGTGGAACAACTTGACCCAATCGTAATAATTCGGCCACCTCCGACAAGCTTCGAGATAATACAATCGTAACAACTCGGCCTTGGCCAAACAATCTGAACACCTCCGCCAGTATCCAACAGGGATTGACTATCTCGAAGCTTACCGAAGATGGCGAGTTGTTACAATTGATGGCCGAAATGTTCCGATTGTTGTAAAATTATGAACTGCAGCCTTGCAGGTGCCCTTCATGTATATATTGTTATGTTTTGACAGAATGAAATGAAGAAAAAACCACCAAACTCATAATTATTTGCTTGATATTACTTTTTAGTTACGGAATTTATATAAAATAACATTATCTGGTAATATTTCTTGTTTTTATGATATGTTATAGATGCAATATGCATTAACCCGGAATCCCGATCGGAATAACTACCCACTTTTCGTACAAAACAATTTGTACGTGAAGGATTTGCTGTATCAAAAATCGTAAAAAAAATCTGTCAACGTACAATTATTTGGACTAGAAGGTACATCTAGCTGATCTACATCTCTTAGTCTAAATATTTGTACGTTGACGGACTCTTTTTACGATTAAAAAAAATGTATATATATATATATATATATATATATGGCAAATCCTTCACTACAACATCTTCATGTTACTTTCAATTCAGAGTTGATTATTCACTAAAATTATTTCGCATTTTTAATTATTGTTTAACCTGAAACGTCTCAACCATCAAAAAGAACATATAATTATGCTTCAATAGTCTAAAAAAATAGACGTGTTATATGGGATTCTTCTAATCCCTTACGTCTAATCGGGTTTGTGCAAAACAGGGTGGGGGTTGAAAAATATTGAAATCGTAGTTCGATAAGTATTATATGTTTGAAATAGATATTAAAGGTTTATGTTCGTATTTTAGTTATTACCATGGAAGTGCAAAGCTATATTGCAAAAAAACAAGCATTTAATGCATGAAAACACATTATTTACCTTTTCATTAAAAGGAAAGTTGACTGACACAGACAACAATTATGCCAAGTGGAACAACTTGACCCAATCGTAATAATTCGGCCACCTCCGACAAGCTTCGAGATTATACAATCGTAACAACTCGGCCTTGGCCAAACAATCTGAACACCTCCGCCAGTATCCAACAGGGATTGACTATCTCGAAGCTTACCGAAGATGGCGAGTTGTTACAATTGATGGCCGAAATGTTCCGATTGTTGTAAAATTGTGAACTGCAGCCTTGCAGGTGCCCTTCATGTATATATTGTTATGTTTTGACAGAATGAAATGAAGAAAAAACCATCAAACTCATAATTATTTGCTTGATATTACTTTTTAGTTACGGAATTTATATAAAATAACATTATCTGGTAATATTTCTTGTTTTTATGATATGTTATAGATGCAATATGCATTAACCCGGAATCCCGATCGGAATAACTACCCACTTTTCGTACAAAACAATTTGTACGTGAAGGATTTGCTGTATCAAAAATCGTAAAAAAAATCTGTCAACGTACAATTATTTGGACTAGAAGGTACATCTAGCTGATCTACATCTCTTAGTCTAAATATTTGTACGTTGACGGACTCTTTTTACGATTAAAAAAAATGTATATATATATATATATATATATATATGGCAAATCCTTCACTACAACATCTTCATGTTACTTTCAATTCAGAGTTGATTATTCACTAAAATTATTTCGCATTTTTAATTATTGTTTAACCTGAAACGTCTCAACCATCAAAAAGAACATATAATTATGCTTCAATAGTCTAAAAAAATAGACGTGTTATATGGGATTCTTCTAATCCCTTACGTCTAATCGGGTTTGTGCAAAACAGGGTGGGGGTTGAAAAATATTGAAATCGTAGTTCGATAAGTATTATATGTTTGAAATAGATATTAAAGGTTTATGTTCGTATTTTAGTTATTACCATGGAAGTGCAAAGCTATATTGCAAAAAAACAAGCATTTAATGCATGAAAACACATTATTTACCTTTTCATTAAAAGGAAAGTTGACTGACACAGACAACAATTATGCCAAGTGGAACAACTTGACCCAATCGTAATAATTCGGCCACCTCCGACAAGCTTCGAGATTATACAATCGTAACAACTCGGCCTTGGCCAAACAATCTGAACACCTCCGCCAGTATCCAACAGGGATTGACTATCTCGAAGCTTACCGAAGATGGCGAGTTGTTACAATTGATGGCCGAAATGTTCCGATTGTTGTAAAATTGTGAACTGCAGCCTTGCAGGTGCCCTTCATGTATATATTGTTATGTTTTGACAGAATGAAATGAAGAAAAAACCATCAAACTCATAATTATTTGCTTGATATTACTTTTTAGTTACGGAATTTATATAAAATAACATTATCTGGTAATATTTCTTGTTTTTATGATATGTTATAGATGCAATATGCATTAACCCGGAATCCCGATCGGAATAACTACCCACTTTTCGTACAAAACAATTTGTACGTGAAGGATTTGCTGTATCAAAAATCGTAAAAAAAATCTGTCAACGTACAATTATTTGGACTAGAAGGTACATCTAGCTGATCTACATCTCTTAGTCTAAATATTTGTACGTTGACGGACTCTTTTTACGATTAAAAAAATGTATATATATATATATATATATATATGGCAAATCCTTCACTACAACATCTTCATGTCACTTTCAATTCAGAGTTGATTATTCACTAAAATTATTTCGCATTTTTAATTATTGTTTAACCTGAAACGTCTCAACCATCAAAAAAGAACATATAATTATGCTTCAATAGTCTAAAAAAATAGACGTGTTATATGGGATTCTTCAAATCCCTTACGTCTAATCGGGTTTGTGCAAAACAGGGTGGGGGTTGAAAAATATTGAAATCGTAGTTCGATAAGTATTATATGTTTGAAATAGATATTAAAGGTTTATATTCGTATTTTAGTTATTACCATGTAAGTGCAAAGATTTTTTTCACAAAACAAGCATTTAATGCATTTAAACACAACCATTTTACATCTATGTAAATCTATGCACCGCAGCCTTGCAGATGATCTTCATGTATAAGAGTTTATATCATTATGTTTTGACAGTATGAAATGAAGAAAAACACTCATCAAACTCATAATAATTCGTCAGCTTTTATATTTTGCGTACATAACTCATATTTTAGATATATAATTATCTGACCCGGAATCCCAATCGGAATAGCTACCCACTTTTGGTACAAAAAAATTGTATGTGAAGGATATGCCATTTCAAAATTTGTAAAAAGATCAGTTAAGTTACTATTATTTGGACTAGTGCTTCAAGTGTTTGATTTATTGTCTCTATAATGTATAATGCACCTGTCAATTGTAGAGCCAAGCTGGGAGCTGCCTAAAAATATGTTACCCGGTTAGCTCAGTTTGACAGATCTCCATGCAAATGTTGACATGGTCGTGGGTTCAAGCACCATACAAGTAGCATCTTTTCTCAAAGGTTTACTTTAGAACCCATCATCCAGGAGTAAACAATTATTTTTTATTAAATATTACAGGCCATGTTCTTTTGTAAACTTTCAGATTGAGAAGTGCCTGGATACAAGGCTAGTATTGTTAACATCATCTGATACAATCAACTGGAACAAAGCTGAAATGGCTGCCTGACCTGACTTAAAAATTGGATGGCAGTACATCAGACTAGAAGATTACAAGTATTGAGGTGGACAAAATGAAACCTGAGCCTACCAAAGCAAACAGATTGCACAAGAAACACATAAATGCAGGTATTTACTGAGATATTGTAATTATTGTTTTGAAACTTCTCATTCATTTAGGAAGTTCAGTTGAAACAGAGTTGGCAAAAAAAAAGAACAAAGGTATAAACATTTTGAATTCTAATTCAAATGAGAACTTTACTGGCCAGCACAGAATGGTAAAATGCTAGTCTACCAATATAAATATGCCTGGTTCGAATCAGTAAAGCTGATGAATGTACTGGTTGTGTAGCCATATGTTTAAGCTGCACTCTCACAGATTGTCTGTTTTACCAACTCTTTTTTTATTTCTTGGTCTTGTAATGAATTATTTTATGCGAATTTCTGAACACTGGACATAACAGACAACTGGAAAAAGTGGATCACTGCTTTCTTATATTAATTCAGGCAAAAAAGACAACTGAAAATATTGGAACGCTGTTTTCTTATTTTAATACGGTCAAAAGATGATGTTCTACGCCAAAAATCTCATTATTAGTAAAGCGTTAGTAATGCTTTTAACCATAAAACCAATAGTTACAAATGTAAATATAAAAAACATGATCTTATCTTTTGTCAGCAGTCTTATTTCATCAGTTTTCATACTGCTTTTCATTAGCTTATTCCAAGCCAAAAAGTAAAAGAAGTTGTCAAAACCTTCAATCTGTGACTGAGAGTGCAAGCACTCTTACAGATTGAACGTTTTGACTACTTTATTTATTTTTTGTCTTGGAACGGGCCAATTTATGTGAAAATGCATGTTAACCATTCATATAAGATTGCTGACAATAAATTTGTCAAAAAATGTTTATATTTAAGTTCAAAATGGTTAATGCATTTTTCTTAAACCGTTAGTAACGCTTTAAGCCATAAAACCTTTGTTTTCGACCTGAAATATGGAAGTCTGCAATCTAATATTTTGCCAGTAGTCTTTTATCACTGGTTTGCAGATATTTTAGCATAAAAATAGGTCATTCCAAGACAAAAAATACACAAGTTGTAAAAACAGTAAATCTGTGAGAGTGCAGCTTTAAATGACTAAATGTTTTGATTTTCTCATGGTTATTTAAATTTAGAATTGATAGGAGGGAAAATCACTATGTAGTTTCATGTTCATAGTGAGATCAAAACCCATGTACATGCCCAAATGAGCATTCGAAAATATCAAAATGGTACTTGTTGTATGTAGTGTAAGTTAATTAACATAATAAACAAAAATATTTAATCAATTTCAATTTATTATGCCCCTTTCAAAGAAGAGGAGTATATTGCTTTGCACATGTTGGCCGCTACGTCCGTCTGTCTGACAGTAGACCAAAGCTTTTCCGGGTGATAGCTCTACAATTCCTAGACCTATTGTCAAACTTGACATGAAAGTTTGGTTTAACCAGTAGATGCCCCCTTTTGATTTTAGGGGTAATATGGTCAAAGGTCACAGTGACTTAAACAGGAAGGTGTCAAACCATACATCTGACTGATAAGTTGACAATGCCTGCACCTATGGCCATCAAACTCAACAATCCTGCCATGCGGTAATTTAAAATGACCCACATTCGGCATTATAATTTATGTTAATGTCTCCTATGATATGATACTCTAAATTTAAGTCTTCAACATTCTTTAACTGATTACTGAACATATTAATCCATTCTAACTTACTATCAGGTGGTCGATAAATGAAACACACTAAAAATGGTTTGGCATTACAAAAACATACTTCAATCCAAATTGCTTCAATGTGTTCAGACTCAAATTATTTTCTTCGAATGAATGGTATATTTTCTCTTATGTACACCAATATGCCACCGCCCTTTTTAGTGTTTCTATATTTACGTTCAAAAATATAACCAGGAACGTTTATCATTTTGCCTGAAATTCTGGCAGTCAAAAATGTTTCACAGAACACAAAAATATCAAAAGTTTTGCGCGATGACATCAAATGATATAAACTTGATTTCATCAAATTTTGGCAAGAAATGTTGGACATTCAAGCATGCAACGTGTAAACCTTTGCAACAAAAATGAAAGGTGTCATCGAGTTCATTTATAAATACTTTACCTGATAGTGTTTCATTAGTGCTGTACTTGTGATTGCATTGAAGGTTGATGCTTTTAGCAGAAATATTACGTCTAATACATACACAATTATAAAAATTACACTCTGAACAAATATTAAGCAAATTTTCAAACCTGTTCTTGCTAGTAAAATCAATTGTGTGACTGTCAGTAAATCCCTAATAGAAAAGTCGTCGACATGCTTCTGTTGCATGATTATCCATATTGCAGTTCGTACAAAAGACTCTAGTCTTGTTGTAATTATGTCCGTGCATAACACCTTCATAAGAGGACTGTCTATACGGATGGGATTGCCCGTGCTCAGGTCGTTCTCCCGCAAGTCCATAGCCAGTCCTTCCGGCAAAATCGTTCCTTCCGGTTCGCTGTCGTTCTGGCTGCGTATACCAACCGCTTCCGGTAGGCAGATCTCTTCAAGTGTCATGTCGGCCAGGATGTTTATACCACGCGCTTCCGGCAGAGTGATACCTTCCAATATGTCGCGCCGGATGTTCGAACATTGCACTTCCGGTGAAACTATTTCTTCCGGCGTCTTGTCGCGCCGGAAGTTCCGCCCAGGAGCTTCCGCGGGGGTGATACCTTCTCGTCAGCTGTCGCGCCGGATATTCTCGATAGCCACTTCCGGTACAGGGATCCCTTCCGGTGTTCTGTTGCGGATGTCTTTGATATGGATGGCGCATAGGATAATTAAAACCATCTCTTCCGGTTATCTCGTTTCTTCTGATCTCAGGTCGCACATATTGTACATTACAAGACGATTCTGTGAATCGATTCCTTCTAGTAAACTGTCCAACCGGATGTCCAGTGTAAGCGTTTCCGGTGAAGTGGCCAGTTTGTTTTTCGTGCCGCATCTGATATTGGTAACCGTTCCTGTCGGAATTGTTGTCACCTTGCAAAGACGGTGATGGAAAATCTCTCCTGTCTGCAATATTAACACGGCGTTTGATGCATTGAAATAGCCTTGTTTCACCTTGGTCATTAATGTGTATACCATCACTATGGAAAATATGTTGGACCGCGTTGCCATTTCGGTAGACGAAGGAGCTATAGATATCTATTACCTCAGCATCAGTCTCTGCACACACACGCTGTACCAATTCATTTATCGGAGATACATTTGCATCCCGTCGTGGACACACAGTGCACACATAAACTTTACATTCACACTAGCGCAAATGTTCAACGGTTTTCTTAAGATCTCCGTAGATTGTATCCAGTGGAGCCCGGGCTGCAGCATCATTCCCGCCGGCGTAGATTATAACCGAATGCCACTCTTTCTTGCTTGAATCATTTAACTTAGTGCAGATGTGTGATAACTTCTTGCCTGGATTTACGTCAAGTTCAACTTTTGGATGCAGACGCCGAAATTTCATACATTTGAAGATTGAATCGCCAATCACCGGTGTTTTTGTTTTGTCCTCAATCGGTCTCACGTCGTTTTCAAAAGCTGTTTTCTGTGATGTTATTTTTGTAGAAATTGGACTCTGCAATTTCAATGTTTCATTTAGTTGTTTCACTGCGTCAGATATCGCTTGCAATTTCTTTGCATTGGATTCGTTCATTTTTTCACAAGACGACTTCTGCTGCATAGTACTCGATTCCACATCTTCAAGGTGACGGTCAGTAAAATCAGAGTTTGTTTTATTTTGTCTTTTGACGCTGAACATTTCATCCCGTAGTTGAGCAAAACCCTCTTCTGTCTGGGTTATATGATATTCCAGATAAGTTTCTAATCGACTGACAGATTCTTGTAGACCTTTGAGTAAAACAATGGTTTCCGAGATGGGATGTTAGAAATCTATGGCATCGACTTCGTTCGTACTTGTTGTCTGTGAATTTTCTACGCGGCATTCTGTATCGGTATGTATTCTTAATTGAACTTCACTGTCGCAGTCAATTAAAGTCACTGTTTCTTCTTCAGGCTGAATGACAAGGTTCGATGGGTGCAGCAACTCTTTTAACGACAAATTAATATCTTGCACCGTAACGCCCCTTTTTGCTAAATTATTTTCGATAGAAGATACTATTTCCGGCAGATGATCTTCGTGGAACCATTCGATTTTTTTTTTCGTTTACAAGACATGAACAGGCCGTGTGATACATATTTAAGGTATAATGTCCCATACCATTGTTGACCTTAAATTTAGTCTCGACAAGCCGCTGCTTTTTGTCATGAACATGCGTCTTCAAACTCTGACCTTGCATTTCTCCCGAGCTGTAGAATTGTTCAGCGGCAGCCTTAAACACTTCGTAGGTTCCTGTGTTGAACCGGAACATAGTCCCTCCTCCAGTGTCTTCTACAGTAACAGTGTCTCTATCACATGCGCTGTACTTTTTCTTCAGCGCTTTCTGTTCATTTAACTGATATTGGCGTTTCTCCATAAGTGCGACGCCGGTTTTCGGAACACTTTCAGTCACCGTTAATTCCATGTTTCACGGAATATCGCGAAAAAAACTTTATCAATACATTAGAAAAATACACGTGCATGTATTTTTTACATTTTTCAGTCTGTTTTAACACTGTAACGAAATATTTGAATTTAATTAATAAATTCAAGACGTTGTCCAGAGTTGTTTACTTACGCCGGACGTGACGTCATGAGTTGCAGATATCTGATGCATGGCGACCTGTATGACCTATAAACAGAAAGATACCTGTAAGGTGTTACCTTCCTACCAGAGCATCTATTATTTTGACCCACACTAATGTGATAAATATAACGATCTATAAATAGTTATATTCTGCTAAAAATAAAACGCCGGAATACGGAAATACGGCGCGGAAATAGCCGACCAAGCAAGAACTCATACTCGGAAAATCAATTTTTATGGTTTCGACGTCATTCTGCTACTAAACATAGAGCGCATTGAGACAAAAAATGGGTTAAAACGACATGAATAGAAGTAGTTCTTTGGAGTTTGCGGTCTTAAGACTACCTGCGCGCATGCACAGATAGTCTAAAATTAAACGACATGTATCAACTGCTGTAAATAACAAACGCCACATAGAAAAGCGTAAATATTTTTTTCGCAAACTCAAAATTATCATCATATTTATAATAGATGTAATTATTTCATGTCTCTGGTACGCGGACTACTGAGTATACAAATTTACGTTCGGGTACACACCAATGGAGTCATGTGTGCGTCAGTGCACGGTTTGCACAGGTTTGCTACATATGCAACTGTACCATGCAGTTTTTTAACACTAAACTATCACATGTTTACCCGGACATTGACTTTCAGAACGAATGTTGGACAAAAATAATGCTTCTTTCAATAATTTGCGATGCCTAGACTAAGTAATGAAATCGTGCTAGAATTTTGGCAAACATAAAAGTAAACAAGAGGCCCGTCGCTAGACAGCACGTCAGGACAATTGCATACGTACACGTCTTCGCGATTTTGTTTTAGCGCGTTCTTTGTCGAACCTAATTTTAGGCAATAGATGAAAAACTATCAACCGCACCACAGTGAGAAATCGGCTTCTAGTTTGGGGCATAAGCTGCAGTAGACAGTATCGCGGCATGATTCACACTGCGCGTCACCGTCAAGTTCGACGTCAGTGTGCGGTCGACACTCGTGCTCGTCAATGTATTTTCGTGATATTGAGTGATGAATTACGATTTAATATCTCCAATGCTGACGGGATACTGCGTGTATCCAGGCGGAGTCATGAACGCAACGCACGTAACAACAAATTGCAATATAACCGTTTCGGTGGCGGTGGTGTGATGATTTGGGCGGCAAACAATCACTCATTCAAATATTAGCTCCTATTCGTCTATAGGACCCTGACTGCACGAAGATATATTGACCAAAACGTTGAACCAGAAGTCGTGCCCATTGTCAATTTTTCAGTAAGACAACACACGTCCTCATACAGCACGGATTACTGTGAACTTTCTACGGGTTAACGGCGTAGGAACTCTTCCGTTGTCGTCTGGTTAATCTGACTGCAACCCAATAGAACACATGTGGCATATCATAGGACCTCGTTTATGTCAGCATCCACAGCAGCCACAATTTGTTTAGTAATTGACTATTGCTCTTCGGGAAGAATGAGACCGCATTCCCATGAACCTTGTGCTGAAGTTATGTGAGTATATGAGGCGAAGACTTGATGCAGTAATTGCCAATCGTGGAGGTAATACTCGATACTGACATAATGTTGAGATGATCATGATTAAAAACAAATTTCATCCATCAGCATTATGATTAATCCGTGACTTTCTGCACAAAACGAATACCTTGTCTGATATATTGTTTATATTTGTGAAGTTTTTTGTGTTGGTAATTAAATACAGCCTTAATAAGACCATTGTTTTTATTTACATCAGTTCATATATATATATATATATATATATATATATATATATATATATATATATATATATATATACATATATATAAATATATTTATATTTATATATATATATATATATATATATAATATATATATATATATATATATATATATATATATATATATATATATATATATATATATATATATATATATATATATATATATATTATATATATATATATATCACTTATAAAGCAGTTTATGGCAAAAATATGGGTTACCTATATTTTTAGAAGTTGTCTAATTATGCATATGTATATGATGGTTATATTTAATCTATATATGATAAGTGCATTTGAATATGCAAAAAGGTAAAACTAAACAAATTGTTTGAATCTCATACAATAACCATGATAAATGTGCCATTAGTAAATATAACAGGTTAAAGAATAAGCGTTTACAGATAAGATTTATATATTTCTTAATTCTAAAAGTTATACACAAAATAGTATGTTTTTATTTTTTGACTGAAATATATATTTAGCTTTTAACATAGAGCTTATACTGACTTTATTTTTACATATTAAGCTTTAACATAACGTTTACAATAGTGTCTAGTTGTATAATTACTTGTTATCTCAACATACATCTAGCATTCAAAAATACAGGTAAGATGGACGTTTATAATGAAACTGTGTGGGTGCGAAATGTAACGGTTGGGAAACTTGGAACACGTTCATATTGAGTGCAGCTTGTCCTTTATGCAGTTCACGAGGAACAAATGATCTTCTGCCTCATTTCCATTTCCGAGGGAAGGACATTTCTTGTCAGGTGGTCAATATCTGAGTGTTGAATTATTCTAGTTCTGCACGCGCCGTTCACTTTCTAAGACAACAATATATTTTATTACCTGAAAAAATACAAAAAAAAACACGAAGATCAAAACATTGAAGTACAGATAAAGCATGCACTTACATGATAGTAACTATATTCGCATTCAAGTGTGTAAGCACGAACCCCGCTTCAGGTAAGAATGAAGGCGCTGTGACCACACTTATTAAAATAAGGTTATGACGCATGCACTAATTTACGCTTTGTTTCCTTTGTATTGTGTAGTTTCATTACGTTAAATTAAATGTTTTGTTAATTAGTATTTTATTCATTATTAAATAATGATATAAAAATAATAATTGGTGGGAGTGGGATTGTTCAACTAATTGTTTCTTCCAGGTCGGTGAGTTCCAGACTGTTGGCGGTGTTGTCCCTGTGAGGCGTGTAGGTACGGGGCTGGTGAGGGGAGGTAAACACGTCACTGGTTACAGTAAGCGCACTCGGAACGCTACCTAAATGACCATGCAGTGCATCTCTTCTGTAATCGCTGCTCATTAAATCTCTCGATTGTTTACGCTTCACAACATGCTTAACTATTTTAAAGTCATTGTAGTTATGACCAGTTCCGGATTTGTCTTGAAGACTTCTATAAAGAGAATAAATCCGTGGAATAAATAAACACGAAACTGTGACAGACGCGTTCAGTAGCAGCGCCACTGCTAGAATGGTCGTTTTAGCGGCAGCACGTGAAGTGGTGAAATACGTCGGAACAAAAGTGACCCAAATGAGGAGTGTTGTATCAACACAGAAAGCTATATATCGAGATTCCTTATAGTTTTGTGGTAGCTTTCTGGTCTTAAAGGCATAGAAGGTCGTGATGATGACGAGGACAAGGTTAAATGAGAGAGAGGCGAGGAGGCCAACTTGTGGCAGCGTGCACGACAGCTCCACTAACCGTTCCGTCCGCAACGGCATCTGCAGTGCAACCACAGGCGGCTCCAGACTCGTGCCGATTATTACAATAGCGACCTGAAATACACACACACTGACTTTAGTATAAATTATACACACACGTTGGCTTGAGTATCTGTAATGCATGCACGTTGGCTTGAGTATCTGTAATGCATACACAATGGCTTGAGTATCTGTAATGCATACACAATGGCTTGAGTATCTGTAATGCATACACACTGGCTTGAGTATCTGTAATGCATACACACTGGCTTGAGTATCTGTAATGCATACACAATGGCTTGAGTATCTGTGATGCATACACACTGGCTTGAGTATCTGTGATGCATACACAATGGCTTGAGTATCTGTAATGCATACACAATGGCTTGAGTATCTGTAATGCATACACAATGGCTTGAGTATCTGTGATGCATACACACTGGCTTGAGTATCTGTGATGCATACACAACGGCTTGAGTATCTGTAATGCATACACAATGGCTTGAGTATCTGTAATGCATACACAATGGCTTGAGTATCTGTAATGCATGCACAATGGCTTGAGTATCTGTAATGCATACACACTGGCTTGAGTATCTGTAATGCACACACACTGGCTTGAGTATCTGTAATGCACACACACTGGCTTGAGTATCTGTAATGCATGCACAATGGCTTGAGTATCTGTAATGCATACACAATGGCTTGAGTATCTGTAATGCATACACACTGGCTTGAGAATCTGTAATGCATACACACTGGCTTGAGTATCTGTAATGCATACACAATGGCTTGAGTATCTGTGATGCATACACAATGGCTTGAGTATCTGTGATGCATACACACTGGCTTGAGTATCTGTAATACATACACACTGGCTTGAGTATCTGTAATACATACACACTGGCTTGAGTATCTGTGATGCATACACAATGGCTTGAGTATCTGTGATGCATACACAATGGCTTGAGTATCTGTGATGCATACACACTGGCTTGAGTATCTGTATTGCATACACAATGGCTTGAGTATCTGTGATGCATACACAATGGCTTGAGTATCTGTGATGCATACACACTGGCTTGAGTATCTGTGATGCATACACACTGGCTTGAGTATCTGTAATGCATACACACTGGCTTGAGTATCTGTGATGCATACACAATGGCTTGAGTATCTGTGATGCATACACAATGGCTTGAGTATCTGTAATGCATACACAATGGCTTGAGTATCTGTGATGCATACACAATGGCTTGAGTATCTGTGATGCATACACAATGGCTTGAGTATCTGTAATGCATACACACTGGCTTGAGTATCTGTAATGCATACACACTGGCTTGAGTATCTGTAATGCATACACAATGGCTTGAGTATCTGTAATGCATACACAATGGCTTGAGTATCTGTAATGCATACACAATGGCTTGAGTATCTGTAATGCATACACACTGGCTTGAGTATCTGTAATGCATACACACTGGCTTGAGTATCTGTAATGCATACACAATGGCTTAAGTATCTGTAATGCATACACAATGGCTTGAGTATCTGTAATGCATACACAATGGCTTGAGTATCTGTAATGCATACACAATGGCTTGAGTATCTGTAATGCATACACACTGGCTTGAGTATCTGTAATGCATACACACTGGCTTGAGTATCTGTAATGCATACACACTGGCTTGAGTATCTGTAATGCACACACACTGGCTTGAGTATCTGTAATGCATACACAATGGCTTAAGTATCTGTAATGCATACATACTAGCTTGTGTATCTGTAATGCATACACAATGGCTTAAGTATCTGTAATGCAACCACACTAGCTTGAGTATCTGTATTGCATACACACTGGCTTGAGTATCTGTAATGCATACACAATGGCTTAAGTATCTGTAATGCATACACAATGGCTTGAGTATCTGTAATGCATACACGATGGCTTGAGTATCTGTAATGCATACACACTGGCTTGAGTATCTGTAATGCATACACAATGGCTTGAGTATCTGTAATGCATACACAATGGCTTGAGTATCTGTAATGCATACACACTGGCTTGAGTATCTGTAATGCATACACACTGACTTGAGTATCTGTAATGCATACACAATGGTTTGCGTATATGTAATGCCAATGAGGTTGTATTCGAAGTCAGTTAGATGACCTTCGCTCACTCCGCCTTACTTCATGTCATCTTACTATTACTTAGAACACTTAGTATTAGCATCACAAGTATTGTGAATAATCAAAAACACTTCATTTTTAACTTTAAAAAGAAAAATAACCAAATGTTAACGGTTTAGGGTCGGGGCAAAAAGGTAGATTAGGTCGGGAAAACGGAAACAAGCATTAGTTTTTACGCCTATGTGTTAATTACAAATAAGGAATGCCATAGCATTACCTCACCCCTAGTCAACATCATCAACATGTCATCAATAAACCTCACCCCTAGTCCACATTACCAACATGCCATGGAGAAACCTCACCCCTAGTCAACATCACCAACATGTCATGAAGAGACCTCACGCCTTGTCCCCACCGCCAACATGCCATAGCATAACCTCACCCCTAGTCAACATCATCAACATGCCATCAATAAACCTCATCCCAAGTCCACATCACCAACATGCCTTAAAATAACCCCACCTCTAATCCACATTACCAATATCAAATGTAATAATCTCAAATCTAGTCCTTATGACCAGAATGAGAATGTTTCCAATGCATTCATAGTCGGCATTTCCAACATGCAGCAACATAACCTTACACCATGTCCACACCAGCAGCAATGTTTATGCGAAAAGCTACAAAAAACAAGCTCAGTAGCAAACAGTTTAAACATAAACCCGGTTTAATGGCACTGGCAAGACTCAAAATAACCTCTCCTCTCATTCATATTACCAACATAACACAACATATTTCAATCTTAGTCCACACTACAAAGATGCTTACAAATGATTTCATCCCAAGTCCAAATCACCAACATGCCACAAAATAACCTCACCCAATGTCAACATTACCAACATGCCTACAAATCTTACAACTAATCCAAATAACCAACATTTCAGTAAAGAAACTCACTCAAAGTCCATATTACCAACATGCCACAATTTTTTTTAAACATACCCCGTTATAATAAACATGTCTTACAAAAGTCTATACGATATTTCACATCAAGTCCACATCACCAACATGAATTGAATTAACCTCACCACTAGTCCACATCACCAACATGTCATAAATAAACCATACCTCTAGTCTATACCACCAACATGCCATAACATAACCTCATCCCTAGTCAACCCAACCAACGTGCCATCAATAAACCTCACCCTAGTCCACATAACCAACATGCCATAAAAATACCCCAACAGTAGTCAACATACTCAACACGCCATAAAATAACCTCACCCCTAGCCCACATCACCAACATGCCAGAAATTAACCTCACCCCTAGTCCACGTCACCAGAATGCCATAAATAACCACATCACTAGTCCAGATCACCAACATGCCATAAATAAACCAAAACCCTACTCCACGTCACCAACATTCAAAAACATAACCTCACGACAAATCAATATCACCAACATGCCATAAATTAAACCGAACCCCTAGTCCATTTCAAAAACCATGAAATAAATAAACCTCATCCCTAGTCAACATCGCCAACATGCCATAAATAAACCTTACCCATAGTCCACGTCACCAACATCCCATAACATAACCTCTCGACTACTCAACATCATCATCATGCCATAAATAAACCTCACCCTAGTCCAAAATACGAACACGTCATAAAATAACCACAACAGTAGTCAACATGTTCAATACGCCATAAAACAACATCACCGAAATCCACATAACCAACAAGGCATAAATAAACCTTACACCTACTCCACATCATCATAATGCCACAATTCAACCCCATCCCTTATCCACCTCATCAGCATGCCGTAAATAAGCCTCATCCCTAGTGCACGTCACTAGCATGCGATAACACAACCTCACGACTAGTCAACATCATCAACATGCCATGAAAAACCTCATCCCTAGTCCACACCACCAACATGCCATCAATAAACCTCATCCCAAGTCCACATCACCAACATGTCATAAATAAACCTTACCCCTAGTCCACATCGTCAACACGCCATGGAGAAACCTCATCCCTAGTCCACATCACAAACATGCCATGGAGAAACCTCATCCCTAGTCCACATCACCAACATGCCATGGAGAAACCTCATCCCTAGTCCACATCACCAACATGCCATGGAGAAACCTCATCCCTAGTCCACATCACCAACATGCCATGGAGAAACCTCATCCCTAGTCCACATCACCAACATGCCATGGAGAAACCTCATCCCTAGTCCACATCACCAACATGCCATGGAGAAACCTCATCCCTAGTCCACATCACCAACATGCCATGGAGAAACCTCATCCCTAGTCCACATCACCAACATGCCATGGAGAAACCTCACCCCAAGTCCACATCAACAACATGCCAAGGAAAAACCTCACCACTAGACCACATTACCAACAACCCATGGAGAAATCTCACCACTAGTCCATAGCACAAACATGCCATTAATAAAACTCTCCCCTAATCCACATCACCAACATGCCATGGACAAACCTCACCCCTAGTCCACATAACACACATGCCATTAATAAACCTTAACCCTAGACAACATCACCAACATGCAATGGAGAAACCTCACACCAAGTCCACATCAAATTCATGCCATTAATAAAACTCAACCTTAGACAACATCACCAACATGCCATGGCGAAACCTCACCACTAGTCCACATCACCAACATGCCATGGAGAAACCTAACCCCTAGTCCACATCACAAACATGACATTAATAAGCCTCTCCCCTAGTCCAAATCATCAACATGCCATGGAGAAACCTAAACCCTAGTCCATATCACCAACATGCCATTAATAAATCTCATCCCTTGCCCACATCACCAACATGCCATGGAGAAACCCCACCACTAGTCCACATCACCAACATGCCATGGAGAAACCTCACCCTTAGTCCACATCACACGCATGCCATTAATAAATCTCAACCCTAGACCCCATAACCAACATGTATGTGGAGAAACCCCACCCCTAGTCCACATAACCAACAAGCCATAGAGAAACCACACCCCTAGACCATATCACCAACATGCCATGGACAAACCCCACCCCTAGTCCCCATCACAAATATGCCATGGAGCAAACTCACCTCTAGTCCACATCAACAATATGCCATGGATAAACCTCACCTCTAATCCACATCACCAACATGCCAAGGAAAACCTCAGCACTAGTCCACATCACCAACATACCATGGAGAAACCTCACCTCTAGTCCACATCACAAACATGCCATGGAGCAAACTCACATCTAGTCCACATGACCAACATGCCATGGAGAAACCTCAACTCTAGTCGACATCACAAACATTTCATGGAGCAAACTCAGCTCTAGTCCACATCACTAAAATGCCATGGAGAAACCTCACCCTTAGTCAACATTACCAACATGCCATGGAGAAAACTCACCCTAAGTCCACAACACAAACATGCCATGGAGCAAACTCAACTATAGTCCACATCACCAACATGCCATGGAGAAACCTCACCCCTAGTCCACATCACAAACATGCCATGGAGCAAACTCATCTCTAGTCCACATCACCAACATGCCAAGGAAAAACCTCACCACAAGTCCACATCACCAACATGCCATGAAGAAACCTCACCACTAGTCCACATCACCAACATGACATAAAAAACCTCACCGCTAGTCCACATCACCAACATGCCATGGCAAAACTTCAGCACTAGTCCACATAAACAACATGCCATGGAGAAACCTATCCTCTAGTCCACATCACCAACATGCCATGGAGCAAACTCACCTCTAGTCCACATCACCAACATGCCATGGAAAAACCTCAGCACTAGTCCACATCACCAACATGCCATTGAGAAACCTCACCTCTAGTCCACATCACCAACATGCCATGGAGAAAACTCACCTCTAGTCCAAATCACCAACATGCCATGGAGAAACCTCACCTCTAGTCCACATCACCAACATGCCATGGAAAAACCTCACCACTAGTCCACATCACCAACATGACATAAAAAACCTCACCGCTAGTCCACATCACCAACATGCCATGGCAAAACCTCAGTACTAGTCCACATCATCAACATGCCATGGAGAAACCTATCCTCTAGTCCACATCACCAACATGCCATGGAGCAAACTCACCTCTAGTCAACATCACCAACATGCCATGGAAAAACCTCAGCACTAGTCCACATCACCAACATGCCATGGCAAAACCTCAACACTAGTCCACATCACCAACATGCCATTGAGAAACCTCACCTCTAGTCCACATCACCAACATGCCATGGAGCAAACTCACCTCTAGTCCACATCACCAACATGCCATGGAAAAACCTCAGCACTAGTCCACATCACCAACATGCAATGGAGAAACCTCACCTCTAGTCCACATCACCAAAAAGCCATGGAGAAACTTCAGCACTAGTCCACATCACCAACATGCCATGGAGATACCTCACCTCTAGTCCACATCACCAACATGCAATGGAGAAACCTCACCCTTAGTCCACATCACCAACATGCCATGGAGAAACCTCAACACTAGTCATCATCACCAACATGCAATGGAGAAACCTCTCCTTTAGTCCACATCACCAACATGCCATGAAGAAACCTTAGCTCTAGTCAACATCACCAACATACCATGGAGAAACCCACCCCTAGTCCACATCACCAACATGCCATGGAAAAACCTCAGCACTAGTCCAAATCACCAACATGCCATGGAGAAACCTCACCTCTAGTCCACATCACCAACATGCCATGGAGCAAACTCACCTCTAGTCCACATCACCAACATGCCATGGAGCAAACTCATATCTAGTCCACATCACCAACATGCCATGGAGCAAACTCACATCTAGTCCACATCACCAACATGCCATGGAGAAACCTCACCTCTAGTCCACATCACAAACATGCCATGTAGCAAACTCAGATCTAGTCCACGTCACCAACATGCCATGGAGAAACCTCAACTCTAGTCCACATCACAAACATGTCATGGAGAAACCTCAGCACTAGTCCACATAACCAATATTCCATGGAGAAACCTCACTTCTAGTCCACATCACCAACATGCCCTGGAGAAACCTCAGCACTAGTCCATATCACCAACATGCCATGGAGAAACCTCACCTTAGTCCACATCAACAGCATACCATGGACAAACCTTATTCTTAGTGCACATCACCAACATGCCATAGAGAAACCACACCCCTAGTCCACATCACCAACATGCCATGGAGAAACCACACCCTTAGTCCACATCACTAACATGCCATAGAGAAATCTCACCTCTAGTCCACATCACCAACATGCCATGGAGAAACCTCACCACTAGTCCACATCACCAACATGCCTTGGAGAAACCTCACCTCGAGTCCACATCACCAACATGCCATGGAGCAAACTCACAACTAGTCCACATCACCAACATGCCATGGAGAAACCTCAGCACTTGTCCACATCACCAACATGCCATGGAGATACCTCACCTCTAGTCCAAATCACCAACATGCCATGGCGAAACCTCACCTCTAGTCCACATCACCAACATGCCATGACGAATCCTTACCTCTAGTCAACATCACCAATATACCATGGAGAAACCTCACCTCTAGTCCACATCACCAACATTACAATGGAGAAACCTCAGCACAAGTCCACATCACTAACATGCCATGGAGAAACTTCACCTCTAGTCCACATCTCCAACATACAATCGAGAAACCTCAGCACTAGTCCACATCAACAACATACCATGGAGAAACCCCACCCCTAGTCCACATCACCAACATACCATGGAGAAACCTCAGCACTAGTCCACATCACCAACATGCCATGGAGAAACCTCAGCACAAGTCAACATCACCAACATGCCATGGAGAAACTTCACCTCTAGTCCACATCACCAACATATCATCGAGAAACCTCAGCACTAGTCCACATCAACAACATACCATGGAGAAACCCCACCCATAGTCCACATCACCAACATACCATGGAGAAACCTCACCACTAGTCCACATCACCAACATGCCATGGAGAAACCTCACCTCTAGTCCACATCACCAACATACAATGGAGAAACCTCACCTCTAGTCCACATACCCAACAGACCATGGAGAAACCTCAGCACTAGTCCACATCACCAACATACCATGGAGAAACCCACCCCTAGTCCACATCACCAACATGCCATGGAGAAACCTCAGCACTAGTCCACATCACCAACATGCCATGGAGAAACCTCACCTCTAGTCCACATCACCAACATGCCATGGAGAAACCTCACCTCTAGTCCACATCACCAACATGCCATGGAGAAACCTAAGGTCTAGTCCACATCACCAACATGCCATTAATAAACCTCACCCTAGTCCACATCAACAACATACCATGGTGAAACCTCACCCATAGTTCACATCACCAACATGCCATTAATAAATCTTAACCATAGTCCACATCACCAACATGCCATTTATAAACCTCAGCACTAGTCCACATCACCAACATGCCATAAATAAACCTCACCCATAGTCCACATCACCAACATGCCATGGGGAAACCTCACCCCTAGTCCACATCACCAACATGCCATTAATAAACCTCACCATTAGTCCACATCACCAACATGTCATTGAGAAACCTCATCCCTAGTCCACATCACCAACATGCCATGGAGAAACCTCACCCATAGTCCACATCACCAACATGCCATTAATAAACCTCACCCATAGTCCACATCACCAACATGCCATGGGGAAACCTCACCCCTAGTCCACATCACCAACATGCCATTAATAAACCTCAGCACTAGTCCACATCACCAACATGCCATGGAAAAACCTCAGCACTAGTCCACATCACCAACATGCCATGGAGAAACCTCATCCCTAGTCCACATCACCAACATGCCATGGAGAAGCCTCACCCTAGTCCACATCACCAACATGCCATAGAGAAACCTCACCTCAAGTCCATATCACCAACATGCCAAGGATCAAACTCACCACTAGTCCACATCACCAACATGCCATGGAGAAACCTCACCCCTAGTCCACATCACCAACATGCCATTAATAAATCTTTACCATAGTCCACATCACCAACATGCCATTTATAAACCTCAGCACTAGTCCACATCACCAACATGCCAAGGATCAAACTCACCACTAGTCAGCATCACCAACATGCCAAGGATCAAACTCACCCCTAGTCCACATCACCAACATGCCATGGAGAAGCCTCACCCCTAGTCCACATCACCAACATGCCATGGAGAAGCCTCACCCCTAGTCCACATCACCAACATGCTAATGTGATGCAAAGCTAGCATGCAACTAATTACATCTTAACCGTAGTCTACACCGACAACTCTCTAATTAATACACTTCACCAGTAGTCAAAGGCACCGAAATGCCATTGATTATCTTACACGTATCCATCACGACAAACATGACACTAAAAACGTCTTAATACCAGCAGACTTCACAAACATTCCAGTAAATATAATCGATCCAATCGACATAGATACATAGAACCATATTCGGAACCCTATGCAAACGACACAAAGGATTCTCTATCCTTGGCAAAGAGTGGTACGTCGAAACATTCTAGAAATGGACCTGCAGACACCGGAAATGTGTTAATACGGACGGGGATTAGATTGAAAAGGTAAACAAGGAACTTGTATGGTGACGTCAGCTGATGTCCACGACGTCGTTTTTGCCCCGGGTGTATTTGATGGGTAGTTTCTGTACATCAGATAATGGATTCATGTTAATTGTAAGCTGTTGATATTTATACATTTATGTTTCGAAATATGAAATATTGTCATGCTGATTTTTCTGTTCATAATAACCAGTATTGTTAAAGTTATGATACAATTCTGCGACCTTCTGGAAAACCCCTCGTATAGACGTAGTCAACACCACCAAAAAAAATGTCATTAAATAATCGTAGTCCACACCACCGATATGTCATTAAATAATCGTAGTCCACACCACCGATATGTCATTAAAAAATCGTAGTCCACACCACCGTAATGTCATTAAATGATCGTAGTCCACACCACCGAAATGTCATTATACAGAGAAAGTCAACACCTACGTAATGTCAATAAATAATCTTAGTCAACACCACCGAAATGTCATTATACAGAGATAGTCAACACCTACGAAATGTCATTATACAGAGATAGTCAACACCTACGTAATGTCATAATACAGAGATAGTCAACACCTACGTAATGTCATTATACAGAGATAGTCAACACCTACGAAATGTCATTATACAGAGATAGTCAACACCTACGAAATGTCATTATACAGAGAAAGTCAACACCTACGTAATGTCATAATACAGAGATAGTCAACACCTACGTAATGTCAATAAATAATCATAGTCCACACAACCGAAATGTCATTAAATTACCGTAATCAACACCACCGAAATGTCACTAAATAATCGCAGTCCACACCACCGCAATGCCATTGAATAGACGTAGTCAACACCACCGACATGTCATTAAATATACTTAGTCAACACTACTGAAATGTCACTAAATAGACGTAGTCCACACCACCAAAATGTCATTATACAGAGATAGTCAACTCCTACGAAATGTCATTCAATAAACGTAGTCACACCACCTAAATGTCATTCAATAATCGTAATCAACTCCACCGAAATGTCATTATATAGAGATAGTCAACACCACAGAGATGTCATTATACAGAGATAGTTAACACCTACGAAATGTCATTCAATAAACGTAGTCACATCACCTAAATGTCATTATACAGAGATAGTCAACACCTACGAAATGTCATTCAATAATCGTAGTCCACACCACCGAAATGTCATTATACAGAGATAGTCAACACCTACGAAATGTCATTCAATAAACGTAGTCACACCACCTAAATATCATTCAATAATCGTAATCAACTCCACCGAAATGTCATTATATAGAGATAGTCAACACCACCGAAATGTCATTCAATAAACGTAGTCACATCGCCGAAATGTCATTCAATAATCGTAGTCACACCCCCGAAATGTCATTATACAGAGATAGTCAACACCTAAGAAATGTCATTAAATAATCGTAGTCCACACCACCGAAATGTCATTAAATAATCGTAGTCAACACCACCGAAATGTCATTTAAATAATCGTAGTCAACACCACCGAAATGTCATTATACAGACATAGTCAACACCAACGAAATGTCACTAAATAATCGTAGTCAACACCACTGCAATGCCATTGAATAGACGTAGTCCACACCACTGCAATGCCATTAAGAAATCGTGGTCCACACCACCGAAATGTCATTAAATTACCGTAATCAACACCACCGAAATGTCACTAAATAATCGCAGTCCACACCACCGCAATGCCATTAAATAGACGTAGTCAACACCACCGAAATGTCATTAAATAAACCTAGTCAACACTATTGAAATGTCACTAAATTAACGTAGTCAACACCACCGAGATGTCATTCAATAACCGTAGTCAACATCACCAAAATGTTATTCAATAAACGTAGTCAACACCACCGAAATGTCATTCAATAATCGTAGTCACACCACCGAAATGTCTTTAAAAAATCGTAGTCAACACAACCGAAATGTCACTAAATAAACGTAGTCCACACCACCGAAATGTCATTTTACAAAGATAGTCAACGCATACGTAATGTCAATAAATAATCGTTGTCCACACCACCGAAATGTCATTAAATAATCGTAGTCCTCACCACCGCGATGTCTTAAATAACCGTAATCAACACCACTGGAATGTCACTAAATAATCTTAGTCAACACCACCGACAAGTCATTAAATAAACCTAGTCAACAATATTGAAATGTCACTAAAAAAACGTAGTCAACACCACCGACATGTCATTAAATAACCGTAGTCAACACCTAAAACATGTCATTATATAGACGTAATCAACACCACCGAAATGTTATCAAATAAACCCAGTCAACACCTACGAAATGTCACTAAATAAACGTAGTCAACACCTACGAAATGTCACCAAAGTTAACACACAATCGAAATGTCATTAAATAACCGTAGTCAACACAATCGAAATGTCATTAAATAACCGTAGTCAACACAATCGAAATGTCATTAAATAACCGTAGTCAACACAATCGAAATGTCATTAAATAACCGTAGTCAACACTATCGAAATGTCATTAAATAACCGTAGTCAACACAATCGAAATGTCATTAAATAACCGTAGTCAACACAATCGAAATGTCATTAAATAACCGTAGTCAACACAATCGAAATGTCATTAAATAACCGTAGTCAACACAATCGAAATGTCACTAAATAACCGTAGTAAACACAATCGAAATGTCATTAAATAACCGTAGTCAACACAATCGAAATGTCACTAAATAACCGTAGTCAACACAATCGAAATGTCATTAAATAACCGTAGTCAACACAATCGAAATGTCATTAAATAACCGTAGTCAACACAATCGAAATGTCATTAAATAACCGTAGTCAACACAATCGAAATGTCATTAAATAACCGTAGTCAACACTATCGAAATGTCATTGAATAACCGTAGTCAATACCATCGAAATGTCATTGAATAACCGTAGTCAACACTATCGAAATGTCATTAAATAACCGTAGTCAACACTATCGAAATGTCATTAAATAACCGTAGTCAACACTATCGAAATGTCATTGAATAACCGTAGTCAATACCATCGAAATGTCATTGAATAACCGTAGTCAACACTATCGAAATGTCATTAAATAACCGTAATCAACACCACTGAAATGTCACTAAATAATCGTAGTCCACACCACCGCAATGTAATATAAAGACGTAGTCAACACCACCGAAATGTCATTATATAGACGTAGACAACACCACCGAAATGTCATCAAATAAACCCAGTCAACACCTACGAAATGTCACTAAATAAACGTAGTCAACACCACCGAAATGCCATTAAATAACCAAAGTCAACACACAATCGAAATGTCACTAAATAACCGTAGTCAACACAATCGAAATGTCATTAATTAACCGTAGTCAATACAATCGAAATGTCATTAAATAACCGTAGTCCACACAATCGAAATGTCATTGAATAACCGTAGTCAATACTATCGAAATGTCATTGAATAACCGTAGTCATTACTATCGAAATGTCATTGAATAACCGTAGTCAATACTATCGAAATGTCATTAATTAACCGTAGTCAATATAATCGAAATGTCATTAAATAACCGTAGTCCACACAATCGAAATGTCATTGAATAACCGTAGTCAATACTATCGAAGTGTCATTGAATAACCGTAGTCAATACTATCGAAATGTCATTAATTAACCGTAGTCAATACAATCGAAATGTCATTAAATAACCGTAGTCCACACAATCGAAATGTCATTGAATAACCGTAGTCAATACTATCGAAGTGTCATTGAATAACCGTAGTCAATACTATCGAAATGTCATTAAATAACCGTAGTCAACACTATCGAAATGTCATTAAATAACCGTAGTCAATACTATCGAAATGTCATTAAATAACCGTAGTCAACACTATCGAAATGTCATTAAATAACCGTAGTCCACACAATCGAAATGTCATTGAATAACCGTAGTCAATACTATCGAAGTGTCATTGAATAACCGTAGTCAATACTATCGAAATGTCATTAAATAACCGTAGTCAATACAATCGAAATGTCATTAAATAACCGTAGTCCACACAATCGAAATGTCATTGAATAACCGTAGTCAATACTATCGAAGTGTCATTGAATAACCGTAGTCAATACTATCGAAATGTCATTGAATAACCGTAGTCAACACTATCGAAATGTCATTAAATAACCGTAGTCCACACAATCGAAATGTCATTAAATAACCGTAGTCAATACTATCGAAGTGTCATTGAATAACCGTAGTCCACACAATCGAAATGTCATTAAATAACCGTAGTCCACACAATCGAAATGTCATTGAATAACCGTAGTCAACACTATCGAAATGTCATTGAATAACCGTAGTCAACACTATCGAAATGTCATTAAATAACCGTAGTCCACACAATCGAAATGTCATTGAATAACCGTAGTCAATACTATCGAAGTGTCATTGAATAACCGTAGTCAATACTATCGAAATGTCATTGAATAACCGTAGTCAACACTATCGAAATGTCATTAAATAACCGTAGTCAACACTATCGAAGTGTCATTGAATAACCGTAGTCAATACTATCGAAGTGTCATTAAATAACCGTAATCAACACCACTGAAATGTCACTAAATAATCGTAGTCCACACCACCGCAATGCAATATAAAGACGTAGTCAACACCACCGAAATGTCATTATATAGACGTAGACAACACCACCGAAATGTCACTTAATAGACCTAGTCAACACCACCGAAATGTGACTAAATAATCGTAGTCAACACCACCGAAATGTGACTAAATCACCGTAGTGAACACAACCGAAATGTCATTAAATAGTCCTAGTCAACATCATCGAAATTTCCCTAAATAACAGTAGTCAACACCAACGAAATGTCACAAAACAACTGTAGTCAACACCAACGAAATGTCACTAAATAACCGTAGTCAACACCAACGAAATGTTACAAAATAACCGTAGTCAACACCGACGAAATGTCACTAAATAACCGTTAGAAACACCACCGAAATGTCACTAAATAACCGTAGTCAACACCAACAAAATGTCACATAATAACCGTAGTTAACACCACCGAAATGTCATTTATATATATATAAACGGCCGTAATCAATACCACCGATATGTCATTAAATAACCGTAATCAACAGCAGCGATATGTCATAAAATAATCGTAATCAACAACATCGATATGTCATTAAATAGACGTAGTCAACACCACCGAAATGTCACTAAAACCATCTTACCCCTAGTTGATGCCACTAACAATCCACTGAATACAACCTATCCACAGTCGACACAAATACCGTGTCTTTTTAAACATCTTACAAACAGTCGACCGCGACAACCTGCCACAAAAAACAACTTACCATTACTCAAAATCACCAAATGCCGCTTTAAACACTCTCGTCCCTAGTTGACATGAACAACATGACACTAAAACACCGAAACAAAATCGACACAACCAACATGCCAGTAAGTTAACCTTACCCCTATTCGACACCGCCGACATGACACTAAACACAATTCATACCTTTTCCAACAACCCACTTAATGAAATCCTATTGAGTCAAAGAAGACAACGCCAATATGCCACAAAAATACATCTTACCCCCAGTCGACCATACACACATGCCACTTTTAACGCCATTTAATACACATTAGTCCTAGTCGCTACAACCAAAATGCCATTCAATCCCTCTTTCCCCTAGTCGACACGAATATTACCATAAATACACCTTAACACAGGTTCCGCCATAAATACACCTTAACACAGGTTCACCCATAAATACACCTTAACACAGGTTCTCCCATAAATACACCTTAACACAGGTTCTCCCATAAATACACCTTAACACAGGTTCACCCATAAATACACCTTAACACAGGTTCGCCCATAAATACACCGTAACACAGGTTCTCCCATAAATACACCTTAACACAGGTTCTCCCATAAATACACCTTAACACAGGTTCATCCATAAATACACCTTAACACAGGTTCACCAATGCATACACCTTAACACAGGTTCATACATAAAAACACCTTAACACAGGTTCACCCATAAATACACCTTAACAAAGGTTCTCCCATAAATAGACATAAACACAGGTTCACCCATAAATACACCTTAACACAGGTGCACACCACAAATATGCCAGAAAATACAGTACAGATACGGCTTTTCTTGGTAGGACTTTTTCCTATAAGGACATGTTATGTTTACTAAAGCAATATAACCTACTTGGCATATTATCAAGGAAACAGCGATAACGACCTGGCTGCTTGTGCTGATAAAACACGGCTTGCGATTTGTTCTTCGGCCAGCGCTAAATATCCGGTAGATCCGATTGGTTTTCACAAGGAGGGGTGCGTAAATAACAGTAAATGCAAGGCTGAATCCAATATGGTTTATATAACACTTTAACGTATTCGGTCGCGACAAAAAACTTCCGGTTAATCCATAGGTCATAAGTGTTCCTAGAAGTATGATGCCACTGAGCTCAACACTAAAGCATTTGATAACGTGTTCTTCGTGGTATCTAACGAGTGTTGCTGTGACCCAGATGCAAGTCACTACACCGAGTATGGCCACAGTACATAGGCAGATAGAAACGGCGTTCTGGAGACCGAAGAAAATGGGTGGTATGGGGAGGCACGCCTGGCGGGAGTCGTCCGGCCAGTATAAGGACGGGCATATCTCACAACGGGTCGCGTTAGCTGTCACAATCTCGTTCATCTTACATGTTATACACACATGACAACATGTTTGCTTCATAAAGTAATAGATAGTTCCCTGTATTTCTGTACACGGCCGAGGACAGGCAGAGAATGGACTCCGCTCCGCTGACCACATCAACTTTTCCGTATAAAGGAACAATTCTTCGCCTGTCATGTCCCAATATCCCACTGTTCTCAAAACTACGCCATCTGGTAAGCTATTACTATCATTGAAACACTGTTGAACGGCATATTTTGTTTTTACATCACCATATGCATTAAATTCTATCTCACCAAGTGAACCATTAAAACTGATCGTTTTTAGTTCTTTGAAAATTCCAATTCGTGAAATACATTCTGATACGTCAGATATTGTAATGGAATCGTTCGAACAGTTTTTATTGATAACGTTGTCGAGAGCATGTGCGAAAGCATAAACGCTATCGATAAGAAAAGAATCAACAAAGCTCGGCTGCATGTTTCCTTTGTCCGTCATTTGATTCCATACAGAGTGTGCCTTTGTTGATTTTGTTTCATTTGAATCAAGCATGTTTATATCTAATTCATGAATCCAAGGATTACGATTTGATTCTGAATGCAGACTTGCCAAATGTTTCCCGAACCTGTCAATGTTTTGTGCAAACGGGTGAACAAACAAGGACCCAGAAAAAGTATTGCAATAATTATGTTTTTCCGTCATAACCAGATTAAAGCTATCACTTCCTACCCATATAAATCTGCCTGTAAGATTAGCAATTTGTACGGCATGCACGATTGATATGGCATCCTCTATCTCTACAAATGCGACAACAACGCGTGTGTCTACCAGACCGTTAAGTCTTTCAAGAATCTGTAAAATATCGGTGTCCTTAGAGCCGTAATTTATTTCTATTGCATCTTCGATGCAAATACCTGACTTTATTGTTTGGAAAATGTGACGTAACTCTTTGACGCCGTCTCGTCCGTAGTTGCCTTCAGAATACACAATTGCCACATGCGACCAGTCAAACCAATGAAGCACGCTAGTTATAGCTTTTGCCTGGTATTTGTCTGGCGGAACCATACGGAAGAAGTAGGGAAACCTGCTTTTGTCACTTAACACGTCGCTTGTAGCTGTATGGCTTATTTGAGGCAATTCGAAAAGATTGAGCACATTACTAACGATAATACTCAACTTGCTCGTATATGTTCCAATAACACCCACCACGTCATAGAAGACCCGCTGGTCCCCATGACGCCGGCTGTCTTCGT